>NC_056743.1:400955237-400970955 GCF_019279795.1 Protopterus annectens | reverse complement strand
TACCCCTGACGACCTGACGTTATGGAAGAAGAGACAGCAACCGACGCAGGACCCAAGACTTTATTAATCAGGCCAACTGAGGGCAACCTGCCAGCAGATTACCCTAATGTAATGACTGCAACAGTGAAACATGAAGAACATTCAGAAATAAAATGATGTAATCTGAAATGAATCAGTGGTACTGTGTTATCAATTTAAGGACAGAAAGAATGAGGGCATATGAGCATTTGTCTTCAGAACATCCAACATCACCAGCACTGTCTTGCTCTATATGCAAGTTTATTTTAGAACTGTTTTTGCTCTTAGATATAAGCTGGGAACTAGGAAGATTAGATTTTTTTTTTTTTCAGTATTGATGTCAGAACTTTTCTACTGTATTATTTTAAGCATTTCTCTGTGATCTCTGAACTCCTGACTATCACTGTGTAGTAATTAGAATCGTCTTGTGTTTTTATTATTTATTATTAAATATTTTTAAACCTTTCAACTGTGGCTGTTTTGTGTAGAGATAATTTAAGCTGTAAGAGTACATTGCATGCATTTAATGATACTGGCCAAGCCACTCCAATAAGCCTTGACTGTTCAGTTGCACTTTCCATTTGGATAATAATATTGCACAGTAATAATTGGACACCCTTTGTTAAGGGCCTTAGTAGCTGATAAATATTAGTGGGTGGTGGCAAGTGGTACTACCATACAGTCTGTGTAAAAGAGGTACAGCTGGAGAACCTGTGCCAGCCATCCCCAAGAGTGTCTGTGTGGTTGCATATAACTCTTATCTCAAAGTGTGTGTTAGTTACTTGGGCAGGGACATGAAGCACTGGTTGGACAGAGAGGGTGCTGGAGGTTTTAGTTTGCACACTAGGCTGAGATCTGGACCCTACAGCTGTGCCAGTGGGGAGTGTTATTGGGGACCTGGAGAGAAAGGGAGAAACCAGCCCCAGACTGACTGTGATCTCTGTGTGCTCTTAAGGGGAAATTGTACTTTACTGTGTGTGTATTTATTATCCTTTCCCTACATGGACGCCCCTCACTGGTGTTAGTGGTGAGGATTCAGGCTCCTTGATTGCTGGGCCAGTGCACGGGCATCACAGCAGCCTTCAAGCATAATAAAAGACTTGTATATGGAACAAGCTCAGCAATTGCAATATTTCACAAAGTGACACAGCCAGTACTGCAATGCACCAAGAATATCAAAAACTACAGAGATAAGACCATAATATATGACAAAAATGCAAGATCACCTTAACATCTCAGGGGATGCAACAGAGTGGGCTACGCCTGAATTTCCCCAAGTCCACTCTAGAATTCTATGAGTATTTTTTCAAGCAAAGGCACATCCTCTGTTACTAGTATGGAAAATCATTAGAGAACATAATATGTCCAAGTATTATAAACAAAGCCAGAAGCTTACTGGATATGGTACACAGGTAATGCTGTGACACAGCACATTGTGTAAAGGTTAAAACAGTGCAGTATACTGTGCACGGCATCTTGGAAATGAGAAACTCCATACAAATAAGCCACATGCAGCATGCAAATGACAGCCTGATTCAGAAAGGTATAAAATGGCCTTCTCTGTGCTGCAACATTCATTCTGAACACTAAAATTAATGACATACATAGAGGAGCAAAGCTAGAATTAGCAGCAGCACTGTGTGTTATCAACCACCATCAGAGCTAGTGCCTGTAATGTTGTATGTAATGGGAATTCAAGCCAGCAGAGGCAATACAGACAGCACCAGATATAACACCAGCTCAAAGACCAGTAGACTGCGGACCATTTCTGTATCAACAGGAAGACTGCAAGACGCTTAGAATCAAAACAGATGCAAAATATGCACATTCTTATGAATACTAAGTTAGCTATACCTTTAAAGCATCATAGGTACAGAGATCTTTCAATGACCATCCAGAGAAATGGTAGGGATACTGCAGGTGTCAGCCTCATGAATCCTAAACCAATTTCTTGATATTATGCCACACAATGTACAGAAGTATATCTGCTTTCCCAGGATTGGAGAGCAAAAACCAGGACCATACAAGCATTTTATGATATACTATATTGCAGTGAGTCCTTGGGAACTAAAGATTGCATAGAGATTGCTGTCAGGGCCCCACCAGGTCCGGAGGGCCTGCGATGCATCAACAGCAAGGACTTCCACTCTCTGAACTGCCAGATTGTCTGTATTGCATATGGTATTATTTATATTGTGTCTGTGTATTATCCAGGCAATTCCCTTCATTCAGATTTCTGATACACAGCTGACCTATATCAAAGGTAATGGGAGGATCATCTGGCTGGTAAAATCACAAGCATGCTAGACAGTCAGGTCTATACACACAGGCACTATGCATGGAAGGAACAGCCCACATATATTTTGTTTGCTGTGTGTTGCAGGCAATGATGGATATGCCCTAAAGCCCTGGTTAATAATCCCCATCCACAACCTCCAGACCATGTGGGAAATGGCTTGTACTGCAGCACACGTGGAAATATGAACTAATCTGATTAGCCTACTTAAAGGACACTTCAACTGATTAAGACACAACAGCCGGAGCAATGCAATACTGCAATAATGTCCAAACATTTGCAGCAGGATTTCTGTTGTGTGTGCCATGTTGCACACCATGTCACTATGCAAACAGATGGCATGGTGGGTGAACATCTTGGTGGGGAATTCCATACCAGTTGTATTAGCAGCAAAAGGGCAAGGTGGACAGTCAGGGAAAGAAAAAGTAGCAGTACCACAGCCAAAGCAGAAAAATCGGCAATACATTACAGCACTGGTCCACATATAGGGGCCATGAGATAGATAAAACAGAATAAAATGCTGCAAGCTTTACCAGGTATTTCAGGGTAATTGTGGATGGTAAAGATCCCAGCAACTGTTTCAGAAATGAAAAGCACTCTATTTAGTGTCTTGCCAATAAGTCCTATAGATAATAAAAACATCAAATTATGTTTAATAAATTATAAGTACATAGTTATGCACTTGAAAAGCAACAATCAACAATATCCTTAGTCAATAATCAATAACTGTCAGAAATCATACACTATAAAGACTTGGTGTCATAATAAATGTTAAACTAAGTTTTACTATCAATACTAAGTTGATAGTGAGAAAATGTTACTACACAAAATCAGTACGTATTTGAGCTTATCTAAACAATTCTATCTTGGTTTGTGATTTACTGTGGTGTTGACTGGTAAGAGAAGTTTTATTTAAATTTATATTTTATTTTTAACATGCTTTTTCACTGTTTGTAGGAAGGAAGGGATAGCTTGTAGACAAGAAGATATACTTTGATTTAAATTTTGTTTTACCTTTAATTTTCACTATTGGCCGTTAGAAAGGGATAGGTGTTAGGCAAAATGTAGCCATCCCTAGGGGCCTGGTCAGCTATAAAAATCACACAGACTGCAGACAGAACAATCCACCATTCATCTAAACAATCCTATCTTGGTTTGTGATTTATTGATCTTTACTGTTAAAAAGAAGTCTGACTACGAGTGATAGTGAGCAGAAGCGACTGCGCACATTCTCGAGCGATGTAAAGGAATTACAGATTTTGTCTGACTTTCAGAACTTGTACTGTCAGAACAACTTTACTGTAATTTAGTATTTAGTTCTATATTACTTGTGTGATTTTTCTCACAGAAGTTGATTTAAGTTCTCTTTGAATCCTGTGGTTACCGATTTTGATCATTCTTTTCTTTTATAATTTTTTATTTGACTGAAACTGAACATGGATTCCTTAAATGAGTATACCATTAATGATTTGCTAAAGTACAAACATCTTGCACAGTGTAATAAATGCTATTCATATTTAAATGTAACACCTGACAACACTGGTGATCTGTGTTCCTCATGTCAAAAGTTGGATGATTTGCTTGCCATTATCAGTAGTAAATATAGACTTACTGACGATGATTGCACTTGTGCAATTGGCATGGCTTGGAGATTCATTGTTACATATATTAAATGACGACTGGTGAGATAAATAATGCTACGCAAACAGCAAACAGAACACATTTAGGAAATTGTGTGTCTATTGTCTGTAAAGATCATTCAACCCCTATGAAACAAGATGATGCCCCTGACAACTTTGGAATTCTAGATGAAAGTATTCAGCAATCTGAGGATTCAGAATGTTTAGAAGGAAACATAAAAAGAAAGGAAGGAAGACACTCACAACAAATAACAATGAAGAAAAAGAAACTATAAATGTCTGCAAAGTAAAGAGAATACTTACTAAAAGGACACTGTTTTGTTATGTAACTCACAGATTACAGGGAATGACAACATTTTTCTATCAGAAAACCTTCAGTCTACAGAAAAGGGCATAGTTTTTCAAAAGAGATGCTGGGGAAAAAAAAGTGTCAATGAGCAGGTGAAAAGGAAGAAATCAAAATTACTAGTGGAAGGAGTGAAGAACATTACTGTAAGAAAAATAATAGGAAAGACAGACGTTGACTACATGGCCAAAGCTAAAAATCACAAAACACTGAAATGCTGCAAGAAGATGATAAATAAGACCACAGTTGTTGGAAAAAACACCTTTATGAATAGCAGCAAAGTTTTTGGGTTACCACCCTTTTTCAATACTAATACAAAAATTCAAAAACCACATGGGTTTAAATAGGAGTCATAAAAATTACATGACATGCAGCCCAATTGTCATGTGACAAATAAAAATACAAAATAAAATGTGATGAAAAAATATATTAATGCATCTTAAAACATATTTAGTAACAAATATAGTCATTGAATAAACATATAAACAATAATCCACACATTTTTACTCAACAACATAACTTTGTCCATTGTAGTTTAAGTAAAATAGGTTTCAGTTTAATAGCAGAATTTATACCAGGTGAATGGTCAGCTGTTAATCTTAATATCCATTCGTATTCCTTAATTTCCAAGAGGTTATTAATATCACCTCTCAGAGATGTATACAGCATATCTATAACCCTAAATTTGAATTTATGTTCAGAGCCATGCATATTTATATGCTTAAATAAAGCATTTCTGTCATTTGCTCTCCTGATCTCAGACTTATGTTCAGTAATTTGCTCCTTTAGTTTTCTAGTCGTTTTCCCCACATAAAAGGAAGAACATGCCAGGCATGTTGCCAAGTATATAACATTAATACTAGCACATGTAGCTGTTATATGAAATTTATAGGTTTTACCAGTTACCCGATGAATAAATATGTCACTATTAGTACTCATAATGTTAGTACAACAAGTGCAATTCATGCAACAATAAGTACCATATCTCGAGGATAGCAGATGATTGGGGCCTCCATTAAATTCCTTGTAGCATAATTTACTTTTTAAAGTTCTCATATTTCTATAAGAGAAGTAAGGCCTATCATCTAGGACAGCTCTAACATCTGGTGATGCCATCAAAACAACCCAGTTTTTTTCAATAATTCGTTTGACTTGATATGTCCTAGTATTATAGGTAGTGACATATCTAAGTCTAGAGTCCTTCAGTACATTCCTATCTGAGGACGTAGTTGATTCATCCATTAAAAAATAGGTTTAAGTTTTGTACATCTATCAGCTATAGTATTAGATTTCAAGTGTGATAACAATCCAGGATCATATCCACTATTCACAAACTCTAGCAACATCTCATCAAGCTGCAGAATAAAGGATGTATCATCAGTATTTAATCTACTAGCTCTATTAAATTGGGATGTTACTATTCCTTTAAATACATGTGGGGCATGCATACTAGTATTATGTATACATCTGCCCGCATGTACTTCCTTTCTATAAATACTAGTATGAAGTATTTCTTCTCTTAATTGTATTTTAACATCCAAGAAAGTTGCCATTTTATCTGAATAATCTATTTTAAATCTTAGGAAATCTGTAGTACTATTCAGATAATCTATGTATTCAAGCAACTGGGAGGGGGACCCTTTCCAGATTAGAAAATAATCGTCCACAAAGTGCCGATAAAAACACACATTATCATTCAACGGATTGATCTTACTACAAATGTACATCTTTTCCCATTGATGAAGAACCAAGTTAGCATAAGTATTCGCTACTGATGTGCCCATGGCCACACCAGTAAGCTGTAAGTATAACTGTCTGTTGAACAGAAAAATAGTTAGTTAACACTGCATCTAATAGAGAACAGATGTTCTCTATATAATTTGTTGTCAAGAAAGCTTGTGAAGTCAGAAACTCTCTGATAGATTCAATACCAAAGTCATTCGGTATGACCGTAAATAAAGATGAAATATCCAAGGTTACAAACAAAAACTCCCCTTGGTTTAAGGCAGTGGTATTCAAAGCATTAAACCAACCTCTTAGCTTAGTGATAAAATCTGTAGTGTCTTTCAAAACATTATTACACTGTAACAAAAAAGGTTGTAATTGCTTCTGCAAATATATGGAAATAGGTTCGGTTAGCCAGCCACCACCAGACACAATTGGTCTCATAGGTGGATCACATATTGATTTATGTATTTTTGGTAGACCATATAGCTGTGGGATGATTGGAGATGGAACAGTGAAAAAATGAAATAAATCCAGGTCAGTGTCACCATTGATCTGTAAATCATAAATTATCATGTTCACAGAACTAATACACTTTTTAACATCAACGGGTGTGATACATCTAAAAGCATGGATATGCCCAAGGAGGGTAGTCATAGACCATAAATATTTATCACGGTTCATAAGGACCACTACACCCCCTTTATCTGCTTGTTTGATAATTATGTTCTCATCAGATTGTAATGCTTTCAATGCCTTATGTTCATCATATGTTAAATTATACCGTTTTAAATTCAAACAATCAGAATATAAACATCTTAATTCTAATTCACATAAGTCATGATATGCAGTTAGAACAGGAATACTAACAGGTATAAATGTAGTACGTTTTTTACAACTTATTTGAGTAGGTATAGAATTATTAAATAGAACTTTAAGATTCACATTTCTAACAAACTGTTTCAAATCAGTCAAAGCAATCACCAAATCATCTGTGACGTCACAAGTAACTGATTTGAACGTGCATTTGCATGCTAGTGAAGACGGAAAACGCACTGGAGGTGACAATGAACATACTGATGGTGTTGAAAACCCATCAGTTAACTTTGAATGTTTTACAAAAACGATTTCAGTTAGACCAACCTGAAAAAATAAAAGAGTGGTCTGCTTCGAGGGGTAGATCTTTAACAAGGCAAACCATGACTTCAGTTAAACATAAGAATGATAGCCCTTTAGGGCAAGGCAAGATGAACTGAAGATAATCAAAGGTACTTTAATCTAGCTTCACATTGGAAGCTCCACATTATTCCTTATTACAGATGGGGCTTAGTTTTATTCCAATGTGTAGCGATGATTTGGTGACTACTTTGACTGATTTGAAACAGTTTGTTAGAAATGTGAATCTTAAAGTTCTATTTAATAATTCTATACCTACTCAAATAAGTTGTAAAAAACGTAGCACATTTATACCTGTTAGTATTCCTGTTCTAACTGCATATCATGACTTATGTGAATTAGAATTAAGACGTTTATATTCTGATTGTTTGAGTTTAAAACGGTATAATTTAACATATGATGAACATAAGGCATTGAAAGCATTACAGTCTGATGAGAACATAATTATCAAACAAGCAGATAAAGGGGGTGTAGTGGTCCTTATGAACCGTGATAAATATTTATTATCTATGACTACCCTCCTTGGGGATACTCATGCTTTTAGATGCATCACACCCGTTGATGTTAAGAAGTGTATTAGTTCTGTGAACATGATAATTTATGATTTACAGATCAATGGTGACAATGACCTGGATTTATCTCATTTTTTCACTGTTCCATCTCCAATCATCCCACAACTATATGGTCTACCAAAAATACATAAATCAATATGTGATCCACCTATGAGACCAATTGTGTCTGGTGGTGGCTGGCTAACCAAACCTATTTCCATATATTTGCAGAAACAATTACAACCTTTTTTGTTACAGTGAAATAATGTTTTGAAAGACACTACATATTTTATCACTAAGCTAAGAGGTTGGTTTAATGCCTTGAATACCACTGCCTTAAACCAGGGGGAGTTTTTGTTTGTAACTTTGGATATTTCATCTTTATTTACGGTCATACCGAATGACTTTGGTATTGAATCTATCAGAGAGTTTCTGACTTCACAAGCTTTCTTGACAACAAATTATATAGAGAACATCTGTTCTCTATTAGATGCAGTGTTAACTAACAATATTTTTCTGTTCAACAGACAGTTATACTTACAGCTTACTGGTGTGGCCATGGGCACATCAGAAGCGAATACTTATGTAACTTGGTTCTTCATCAATGGGAAAAGATGTACATTTGTAGTAAGATCAATCCGTTGAATGATAATGTGTGTTTTTATCAGCGCTTTGTGGACGATTGTTTTCTAATCTGGAAAGGGTTCCCCCTCCCAGTTGCTTGAATACATAGATTATCTGAATAGTACTACAGCTTTCCTAAGATTTAAAATAGATTATTCAGATAAAATGGCAACTTTCTTGGATGTTAAAATACAATTAAGAGAAGGAATACTTCATACTAGTATTTATAGAAAGGAAGTATATGCGGGCAGATATATACATAATACTAGTATGCATGCCACACATGTATTTAAAGGAATAGTAACATCCCAATTTAATAGAGCTAGTAGATTAAATACTGATGAGACATCCTTTATTCTGCAGCTTGATGAGATGTTGCTAGAGTTTGTGAATAGTGGATATGATCCTGGATTGTTATCACACTTGAAATCCAATACTATAGCTGATAGATGTACAAAACTTAAACCTATTTTTTTAATAGATGAATCAACTATGTCCTCGGATAGGAATGCACCGAAGGACTCTAGACTTAGATATGTCACTACCTATAATACTAGGACATATCACAAATGAATTATTGAAAAAAAGTGGGTTGTTTTGATGGCATCACCAGATGTTAGAGCTGTCCTAGATGATAGGCCTTACTTCTCTTATAGAAATATGAGAACTTTAAAAGTAAATTATGCTACAAGGATTTTAATGGAGGCCCCAATCCTCCGCTATCCCCGAGATATGGTACTTATTGTTGCATGAATTGCACTTGTACTAACATTATGAGTACTAATAGTGACATATTTATTCATCGGGTAACTGGTAAAACCTATAAATTTCATATAACAGCTACATGTGCTAGTATTAATGTTATATACTTGGCAACATGCCTGGCATGTTCTTCCTTTTATGTGGGGAAAACAACTAGAAAACTAAAGGAGCGAATTATTGAACATAAATCTGAGATCAGGAGAGCAAATGACAGAAATGCTTTATTTAAGCATATAAATATGCATGGCTCTGAACATAAATTCAAATTTAGGGTTATAGATATGCTGTATACATCTCTGAGAGGTGGTGATATTAATAACCTCTTGGAAATTAAGGAATACGAATGGATATTAAGATTAGCAGCTGACCATTCACCTGGTATAAATTCTGCTATTACACTGAAACCTAGTTTACTTAAACTACAACGGACAAAGTTATGTTGTTGAGTAAAAATGTGTGGATTATTGTTTATATGTTTATTCATTGACTATATTTGTTACTAAATATGTTTTAAGATGCATTAATATATTTTTTCATCACATTTTATTTTGTATTTTTATTTGCCACGACAATTGGGCTGCATGTCATGTGATTTTTATGACTCCTATTTAAACCCATGTGGTTTTTGAATTTTTGTTATTAGTATTGAAGAAAGGTGGTAACCCGAAAGCTTTGCTACTATTCATAAAGGTGTTTTTTCCAACAACTGTGGTGTTATTTATCAAGCTAAAAATCAGCCATAGACCATAGATTCTACTGTGGTAGTAAAAAGGTGGTATATTTAACTCAGTGTACATCCTGTACCACGTTCTATATAGGTAAGACAAAGTTAAGCTTGCAAAAAAGGGTTTACCGACATAATAATGATATTGCAAAGAAAGACGATAAGAATGCATTATATAAACATCTGGTGCATAACCCAGGACATGGTACTGTCATTAATGAGGCTAACCTGGGTCAGAGGGGTGGGTCCAGTAGAAGATTTTTTAGAACATTTAGAACTTAAATGGCAACTGAAAACAAGGGCTAACAATTACCCTGGTTTAAATGAAGCAATTTCTTTATCCAGTGTGTTGAGCCTTAAAGCTGCTACGTTTACTTGAGGTTTTCTACACATGTATTTATACATATTTTTATATACATTAATAAAAAACAAAAAATCAGCATTAATGTATGGATTTATTAACATGTACAGGAAGGGGGTTAGTTATGTATGGTTTTAGCAGTTGCACTTTTGTATAATGAATTATTTTAATTATGAATGGTGTTAATTGTTTAGTAGATTTAAGAGGTTTGTATTTAAGACTGTGGGGAGATGTGGTGCTTTATTCTGAAGTCCTGTTTACTACTGGATGAAAGCGCTAATAAATTTAATTATTTTTATCTGCTTTCTAGTATTTGCATTCTTTTTAGGTTTTTCTAAGTTTGTGTTCTATTTTGGATACATGGCTCAAGCTGTGGAAGTACAAGGCCAGCTGGATGAGAAATGCCTACAAATTTAATACGCAATGAAAACAGTGGGGTTAATAGGACTAATGGTGATGAAGATCATTCCTTTGTAACAACTGATAGAGCAGATATTATTGTATTACAAGTTGAAGATTGTTTAGATCTGATCAGAAAAGATATTCTTATAACTGGAGATTCAGTTATTAGGGGAACTGATACTTACATATGCAGAGAAGATAATGAACATTGAATAGTGCTATGCTTGCCACAAGCAAAAATAGAAGATGAGAGACAGGCCTTGGAATGCCTTAATGTAAGGAAGTACAGATATCTTTTTACTCATGTTAGTACAAATGATCTCATTCACAAGGACTCTCTATTAGTAGGGAACCTGCTGCCCTCTTTAGACGTATTTTTCATAAGTTATACTATCTAACGCCAGTACAATCACATATAGAAAGAACAGTCAAGTCACTGTGAATGAAAAGAGCTTTGGGGTAAATACCTATATGGAAAAAATGTACTGTTTTAAAAAAATAGAAATATGTACATCATCCAAGCCTAGTTTGGGGCACACATGTTTAGAAAGGATGGCGTGCATTTGTCAAGATCAGGCAAGAGAATTTTTCCAGCTAATATTTTGCAATATTTGAGAAACACCAGAGAGGATTTTTACAAGTTTGAAAATTTAACAGTTCACAGAGAACCACATTTGATACGTCTCTAATGGCTGTCAATGCAAGAAGCATTAATAATAAAAGTTTTTTTTAATTGGAAATTTGCTGCATTTCCACAAGATTGATGTTGCTATTGTTTGTGACATTAACAGTTAAAGAACAATGACTGGAAACGAGTTCTGTCAGGGTATAAATGTTTTTACTGTAACAGACATTCTAACAAAAAATCAGATGGAGATGTTACAATAGGGATTAAAGATAGTTAAGAGACCCGTGATTCTTACATATTCAATAATAACACCAATACTATAGACTGTAACTGTGGCAGTAAAGACAACTTCGGAACATATAACAATTGGAGTGCATAGACCAACAAGTCAAGCATTGATAACCTAGAGAAATTCATACATTTCTTGCATGAAATACAGAAGAGAAGAAGAATATTAGCTGGGGATTTAAATTTACCAGAAATGGACTGTAATAATATTGATTTAACATCATTAGTAAGGAAATTATTTACAATGTATACTCAGGAATAACAACTGTTTCAGACTGTAAAAAAAAACTACTAGGGAATGGCACTACTAGACAGTGCTTGTGTTACTAAAGAAATTACTGTTACTTCAAGTCAAGTTTTACCACTGTTGATGTGCAGTGATCATGGGGTTATAAAGGTTAAATTTGTTGCTAGATAATTCGGCCAAACTGAAATTTAAACTAATGCTCAGAAGATTAATTACAGATTATATGGAAGCTGTGGAAAGTTTTAAAATAGAAAATGTATTGAGTGCAAAAAAAAATCATCATCAAAAAATTGTTTAACATCAGAATCTAGGCATATAACGATATGGTGATATATTTCCATAGAACAAGATACATGATTAAGGTGAGACACAAAAAAATATAAGAAATGGAAAAGAGGTCGAACTACAGCTTTGAAAACTGAAATAAACAAGCTGGACAAACAAATTAAGCATAGTATGAGACAAGATCAAGAAAAATGTGAAGAAAATTTATATAAAGATTTAGAGCATAACAGGAAACCTTTTTTCTAGTTACATAAGATGTGGAAGGAGTAAAGACATACAAATTGATAAACTGTGTGTAGAGTCTAACAGATTATAGATGATGTAATGTATGAGGTAGTGTCATCTGTGCCAGGGAGAGTAGAGCAGTGCATGTGTACATATGCCAGCATAGCTAGCTGGAGTATGTTATTTGACTATCACACTGATTTTGTACAGATGTTTGAGGTAAAATATATTTCTAAAGTTACTTGTGTTAAAAATGTATCAACAGTAGGTCCTGCTGGACAGAAAGAATGTACGCATGTATATTAAGTTGTACTGTTGTAACTTATCAAATGTGCATGTTTATCAGAGAACCCTGGAAGAGAGGAAAGTTTGATACTGTGTTATACCTTCCAGATGCTTCCACAGATCTTAGCAATGCTCTGTGTTTGTATTGTACCAGAGTCAGGTGACCAGAGGTGATGCCATCCTCTAACCAGCATCTAGTTTCTCTGGAATTCTTGCAGCAGCACTTTGGAATCTGACAGGTAATATATCTCACACATCCACTCAGACAGAGACATCATCTGGCTTTTGCTGTGGTACGGAAACTCATCACACATCAGCTTGCCTTGCTCTAGTAAGTAGTCAGGAAACAGCAATTCTCTAGTCAGTCAGGGACATTTAGTGAGAGTAGTTTAGTATTGTTTTCTGCATCCATGAGAAGCTATCAGACAGTATTATTTTCTATATCTCTGTGGTTGAAACTCTGTTGTTCACTGTATTCAATATTCTCCTGTTTGCTTTTTTATTTACCATTAAATATTTTAATACCTTTCATTATGGCTGGTCATTTTGAGAATACTTTTAATATCTTGAGAGTACTTATGCTTGATTTAGTGACACTATGGCCGGTCCTGAAAGTCTTGTTGCTTTGGTCACTCCCTAATATTTGCATTAGCATTAATTTTACACAGTATAATTGGGTACCTTTTGTAAGAGCCTTAGGGTAGCTGACTGGTGGCAGCATGATTACCTCAGAGTCTGGGCAGAAAGGGGCACAGCAAGTAAATCTGCACCAGCTTTTCCCAGGTGTGTGTGTGTGTGTGTGTGTGTGTGTGTGTGTGTGTGTGAAATTCAAATATCGACATGTGTGTGGAGAGAGAGAGAGAGAGAGAGAGAGAGAGAGAGAGAGAGTCCAGACCCAGCTCTGGAGCATGCTCTATGTGCTCTTAAGGGAAATTGTGCTTGGTGCAGACAGCTGCATCTGAAAATACTGTGAGCATCCATCTTTGCTCTTAGTGGCCATCCCTCACCAAAGATGGTGGTGAGGATTGAGTCTCCTTGACTGCTGGCCTGGAGTAGAGTCCAGTCACAGATATATTTACAAAATCTTATGCAAAACAGTTTGGTTACACAGAGCAGGTGATGAGTCATCCTAGTGACATCCAATTAGATTATACTGAAAAAGAACTGCACACACTGGATCCAAACAAAGCAAAGGGAGAGACAGAATTAGTAATAATGACCTGAGAACACTTCAGCTAGAACTCACAGTGCCATTATAGCTATTATTTACTAGGTCATACAAATATGGGGAGATTCCTCAAGATTGGAGACATGTACTTATTAAACCCTGTCTTTAAGGGAAAGGGGAGTAGGACAAACTCAGAGTCATATGTACCCTTAAGTCTACTTTCATGTTGTGGAAAAACAATGGAGAAGGTAATATTGATAAGTTATTGTCAGAATTGGATAAGTTGTGGCTTAAAACCATATATCAGCATGCATATTTTGAAAACAGATCTATTACTACCTTTAACATGATGTTTTATAATAATAGCTATGAATAAAAAAATTGTGCTGTGATGTAATTTATATAGATTTAACATCAGCATTTGACATAGTCTTACACAAAACACTGATCAACAAATTAAAACAATTAAGTATCGATGTACTCTTGATAAGATGGATAGCTGTATGGCTTACAAATAGGACATGGCAAGAACCATACAGCAATTGGACAGGTGAAATTCTTGGTTACAGTCAGGGTGCCCCACAAGGCTCTGACCTAGGCCCTTACTTGTTTAGATTACATCTCTCAGACCTAACTTTTTCATCTGAGGTGTTAAACAGTCTGTATGCAGATGACCTGAAACTGGGTAAACTGATTACATGTGTTACAGACAAGGCATGTCTGCAAAAAGAACTTGACTAAATTACCACTTGGGCTCAGGAGAACAATATGCTGATAAATACATCAAAAACTAAGCATTTGGGATTGGAAGCCATAAACTGAAAAGATGAATATTTACTACAGCAAACGGTGATTGAAACTGTAGATTCACGTATGACCTAGGTAGATCCAGTGTTTAGTTTTTCTAATCATAATCAACCAACTGGTTAATGATAGTTATACAACCACAGGTTATATAAAAGATTTATAAAAGTTTAGGAAATCAGAAGTGATTAAGTTATTGTTTGTAAGTTACATTAGACCTAAACTTGTGCATAGAATAACAGCTATGGGAAACTTTATAAGAAAACAAGCATGAGTAAACTGGAAAGAGTGAAGCAGTGGAAATAAAACCAAGGGCATCTATAGATGTGAAATTTTAAGTTATTATGAAGACTAAAGAATATCTGAACTGTACAGTGTCAGAGATCTTATTCTGGTATATAGGCATTTAGAGACAACTACCTCTGGGAATGTTTGGGATTATCAAAAGTAGTACAGCTCGCTCACAGCAAGATGCTGTCTGGTTCGATTCCTCCTCAGCTAGACCGCCTTCTGCGTGGAGACATGCGTGAATGGGCGACTGCTTCGCTAGCGTTAAAGCGCCAGGCTGGTAAATCGGCACATAAAATCAACTACTAATCATTAGCGGACCGAGTTCCACTGTGGCGACCCCCTCAACCGGAAAAAGCCAAAGAGACACATCAGTACAGAATCATCAGACAGCTCCATGTAGAAGATTCTATAGGAATGAGAAATGTAAAATTGGTTCTTCTGAGACAGCAGCTGATGCATGGAGCAGACCACCAAATTACATTAAAGGAAGTACTAGTTTAGATATTTTAAGAAACGCCTGGACACATCATGGGAACAAGTGTTTTGGTATATTACAGGCTAGAAGGCATTAATACTCTGGTGCTTTGGAAATATCTGTATGCAATGCATGTATATATGTATTTATGTATGTATAGGTTCATAGGTTAGTACTAAGCAAACTGCCCTTGCCAGCCATTTTAAGCCTAGCCAATTATCCCTTGTGGGACTTAAACCCTGCACCTTGTGTTTATAAGGCAAACACCTTAACCATTAGGCCACCCTCCCAACAGTATTGTATAGTACTGTCAAGAAATTCTAAAGTGAAGACTACACTTGATAAAACTCTAAAGATTTCAAATAGAAAACTGTTCAGCATTTTGTATATATTCAGC